>NC_133233.1:22542217-22547217 GCF_040436345.1 Pagrus major
TTTAAAGAAAAAAGTGGCCATTTTTCATGAAAACCTCAGCCCATTTTTTCAATAGCTTCCAGGTCTTTGGACCGATTGACTCGAAATCGCTCCCAAATGTGGTCCTATACTGGCTGAACGAGACACAGCTGTTCCCATTGGATTCCGTTGAGATTTGTATTTTTGGTGAATATTTTAAAGAAAAAAGTGGCCATTTTTCATGAAAACCTCAGGCCATTTTTTCAATAGCTTCCAGGTCTTTGGACCGATTGACTCGAAATCGCTCCCAAATGTGGTCCTATACTGGCTGAACGAGACACAGCAGTTCCCATTGGATTCCGGTGAAATTTGTATTTTTGGTGAATATTTTAGTGAAAAGGTACAATGTTTCATGAGACTGCCTTAAGGCTGGGGCTAGGGTGAGGGTTAGGGTTAGGGTTAGGGTTAGGGCTAGGGTTAGGGTTAGGGTTAGGGTTACGGTCGTCTTTTGACCGAATGACTCGAAATTCGGCACGAATGTGGTCCTCTGCTGGCTGAACGAGGGAGAGCAGGTCCCATTGGATTCCGTTGAAATTTGTATTTTTGGTGAATATTTTAAAGAAAAAAGTGGCCATTTTTCATGAAAACCTCAGCCCATTTTTTCAATAGCTTCCAGGTCTTTGGACCGATTGACTCGAAATCGCTCCCAAATGTGGTCCTATACTGGCTGAACGAGACACAGCAGTTCCCATTGGATTCCGTTGAAATTTGTATTTTTGGTGAATATTTTAAAGAAAAAAGTGGCCATTTTTCATGAAAACCTCAGCCCATTTTTTCAATAGCTTCCAGGTCTTTGGACCGATTGACTCGAAATCGCTCCCAAATGTGGTCCTATACTGGCTGAACGAGACACAGCAGTTCCCATTGGATTCCGGTGAAATTTGTATTTTTGGTGAATATTTTAGTGAAAAGGTACAATGTTTCATGAGACTGCCTTAAGGCTGGGGCTAGGGTTAGGGTTAGGGTTAGGGTTAGGGTTAGGGCTAGGGTTAGGGTTAGGGTTAGGGTTACGGTCGTCTTTTGACCGAATGACTCGAAATTCGGCACGAATGTGGTCCTCTGCTGGCTGAACGAGGGAGAGCAGTTCCCATTGGATTCCGTTGAAATTTGTATTTTTGGTGAATTTTTTAAAGAAAAAAGTGGCCATTTTTCATGAAAACCTCAGCCCATTTTTTCAATAGCTTCCAGGTCTTTGGACCGATTGACTCGAAATCGCTCCCAAATGTGGTCCTATACTGGCTGAACGAGACACAGCAGTTCCCATTGGATTCCGGTGAAATTTGTATTTTTGGTGAATATTTTAGTGAAAAGGTACAATGTTTCATGAGACTGACTTAAGGCTGGGGCTAGGGTTAGGGTTAGGTTTAGGGTTAGGGCTAGGGTTAGGGTTAGGGTTAGGGTTAGGGTTAGGGCTAGGGTTAGGGTTAGGGTTACGGTCGTCTTTTGACCGAATGACTCGAAATTCGGCACGAATGTGGTCCTCTGCTGGCTGAACGAGGGAGAGCAGGTCCCATTGGATTCCGTTGAAATTTGTATTTTTGGTGAATTTTTTAAAGAAAAAAGTGGCCATTTTTCATGAAAACCTCAGCCCATTTTTTCAATAGCTTCCAGGTCTTTGGACCGATTGACTCGAAATCGCTCCCAAATGTGGTCCTATACTGGCTGAACGAGACACAGCTGTTCCCATTGGATTCCGTTGAGATTTGTATTTTTGGTGAATATTTTAAAGAAAAAAGTGGCCATTTTTCATGAAAACCTCAGGCCATTTTTTCAATAGCTTCCAGGTCTTTGGACCGATTGACTCGAAATCGCTCCCAAATGTGGTCCTATACTGGCTGAACGAGACACAGCAGTTCCCATTGGATTCCGGTGAAATTTGTATTTTTGGTGAATATTTTAGTGAAAAGGTACAATGTTTCATGAGACTGCCTTAAGGCTGGGGCTAGGGTGAGGGTTAGGGTTAGGGTTAGGGTTAGGGCTAGGGTTAGGGTTAGGGTTAGGGTTACGGTCGTCTTTTGACCGAATGACTCGAAATTCGGCACGAATGTGGTCCTCTGCTGGCTGAACGAGGGAGAGCAGGTCCCATTGGATTCCGTTGAAATTTGTATTTTTGGTGAATATTTTAAAGAAAAAAGTGGCCATTTTTCATGAAAACCTCAGCCCATTTTTTCAATAGCTTCCAGGTCTTTGGACCGATTGACTCGAAATCGCTCCCAAATGTGGTCCTATACTGGCTGAACGAGACACAGCAGTTCCCATTGGATTCCGTTGAAATTTGTATTTTTGGTGAATATTTTAAAGAAAAAAGTGGCCATTTTTCATGAAAACCTCAGCCCATTTTTTCAATAGCTTCCAGGTCTTTGGACCGATTGACTCGAAATCGCTCCCAAATGTGGTCCTATACTGGCTGAACGAGACACAGCAGTTCCCATTGGATTCCGGTGAAATTTGTATTTTTGGTGAATATTTTAGTGAAAAGGTACAATGTTTCATGAGACTGCCTTAAGGCTGGGGCTAGGGTTAGGGTTAGGGCTAGGGTTAGGGTTAGGGTTAGGGTTACGGTCGTCTTTTGACCGAATGACTCGAAATTCGGCACGAATGTGGTCCTCTGCTGGCTGAACGAGGGAGAGCAGTTCCCATTGGATTCCGTTGAAATTTGTATTTTTGGTGAATATTTTAAAGAAAAAAGTGGCCATTTTTCATGAAAACCTCAGCCCATTTTTTCAATAGCTTCCAGGTCTTTGGACCGATTGACTCGAAATCGCTCCCAAATGTGGTCCTATACTGGCTGAACGAGACACAGCAGTTCCCATTGGATTCCGGTGAAATTTGTATTTTTGGTGAATATTTTAGTGAAAAGGTACAATGTTTCATGAGACTGCCTTAAGGCTGGGGCTAGGGTTAGGGTTAGGGCTAGGGTTAGGGTTAGGGTTAGGGTTACAGTCGTCTTTTGACCGAATGACTCGAAATTCGGCACGAATGTGGTCCTCTGCTGGCTGAACGAGGGAGAGCAGGTCCCATTGGATTCCGTTGAAATTTGTATTTTTGGTGAATATTTTAAAGAAAAAAGTGGCCATTTTTCATAAAAACCTCAGCCCATTTTTTCAATAGCTTCCAGGTCTTTGGACCGATTGACTCGAAATCGCTCCCAAATGTGGTCCTATACTGGCTGAACGAGACACAGCAGTTCCCATTGGATTCCGTTGAAATTTGTATTTTTGGTGAATATTTTAAAGAAAAAAGTGGCCATTTTTCATGAAAACCTCAGCCCATTTTTTCAATAGCTTCCAGGTCTTTGGACCGATTGACTCGAAATCGCTCCCAAATGTGGTCCTATACTGGCTGAACGAGACACAGCAGTTCCCATTGGATTCCGGTGAAATTTGTATTTTTGGTGAATATTTTAGTGAAAAGGTACAATGTTTCATGAGACTGCCTTAAGGCTGGGGCTAGGGTTAGGGTTAGGGTTAGGGTTAGGGTTAGGGCTAGGGTTAGGGTTAGGGTTAGGGTTACGGTCGTCTTTTGACCGAATGACTCGAAATTCGGCACGAATGTGGTCCTCTGCTGGCTGAACGAGGGAGAGCAGTTCCCATTGGATTCCGTTGAAATTTGTATTTTTGGTGAATTTTTTAGTGAAAAGTTACAATGTTTCATGAGACTGACTTAAGGCTGGGGCTAGGGTTAGGGTTAGGGTTAGGGCTAGGGCTAGGGTTAGGGTTAGGGTTAGGGTTAGGGTTAGGGCTAGGGTTAGGGTTAGGGTTAGGGTTACGGTCGTCTTTTGACCGAATGACTCGAAATTCGGCACGAATGTGGTCCTCTGCTGGCTGAACGAGGGAGAGCAGGTCCCATTGGATTCCGTTGAAATTTGTATTTTTGGTGAATTTTTTAAAGAAAAAAGTGGCCATTTTTCATGAAAACCTCAGCCCATTTTTTCAATAGCTTCCAGGTCTTTGGACCGATTGACTCTAAATCGCTCCCAAATGTGGTCCTATACTGGCTGAACGAGACACAGCTGTTCCCATTGGATTCCGTTGAAATTTGTATTTTTGGTGAATATTTTAAAGAAAAAAGTGGCCATTTTTCATGAAAACCTCAGGCCATTTTTTCAATAGCTTCCAGGTCTTTGGACCGATTGACTCGAAATCGCTCCCAAATGTGGTCCTATACTGGCTGAACGAGACACAGCAGTTCCCATTGGATTCCGGTGAAATTTGTATTTTTGGTGAATATTTTAGTGAAAAGGTACAATGTTTCATGAGACTGCCTTAAGGCTGGGGCTAGGGTTAGGGTTAGGGTTAGGGTTAGGGTTAGGGCTAGGGTTAGGGTTAGGGTTAGGGTTAGGGTTACGGTCGTCTTTTGACCGAATGACTCGAAATTCGGCACGAATGTGGTCCTCTGCTGGCTGAACGAGGGAGAGCAGGTCCCATTGGATTCCGTTGAAATTTGTATTTTTGGTGAATATTTTAAAGAAAAAAGTGGCCATTTTTCATGAAAACCTCAGCCCATTTTTTCAATAGCTTCCAGGTCTTTGGACCGATTGACTCGAAATCGCTCCCAAATGTGGTCCTATACTGGCTGAACGAGACACAGCAGTTCCCATTGGATTCCGGTGAAATTTGTATTTTTGGTGAATATTTTAGTGAAAAGGTACAATGTTTCATGAGACTGCCTTAAGGCTGGGGCTAGGGTTAGGGTTAGGGTTAGGGTTAGGGTTAGGGCTAGGGTTAGGGTTACGGTCGTCTTTTGACCGAATGACTCGAAATTCGGCACGAATGTGGTCCTCTGCTGGCTGAACGAGGGAGAGCAGTTCCCATTGGATTCCGTTGAAATTTGTATTTTTGGTGAATTTTTTAGTGAAAAGTTACAATGTTTCATGAGACTGACTTAAGGCTGGGGCTAGGGTTAGGGTTAGGGTTAGGGCTAGGGATAGGGTTAGGGTTAGGGTTAGGGTTAGGGCTAGGGTTAGGGTTAGGGTTAGGGTT
>NC_133233.1:22559717-22562217 GCF_040436345.1 Pagrus major
ACTGGCTGAACGAGACACAGCAGTTCCCATTGGATTCCGGTGAAATTTGTATTTTTGGTGAATATTTTAGTGAAAAGGTACAATGTTTCATGAGACTGCCTTAAGGCTGGGGCTAGGGTTAGGGTTAGGGTTAGGGTTAGGGTTAGGGCTAGGGTTAGGGTTAGGGTTAGGGTTATGGTCGTCTTTTGACCGAATGACTCGAAATTCGGCACGAATGTGGTCCTCTGCTGGCTGAACGAGGGAGAGCAGGTCCCATTGGATTCCGTTGAAATTTGTATTTTTGGTGAATTTTTTAAAGAAAAAAGTGGCCATTTTTCATGAAAACCTCAGCCCATTTTTTCAATAGCTTCCAGGTCTTTGGACCGATTGAGTCGAAATCGCTCCCAAATGTGGTCCTATACTGGCTGAACGAGACACAGCTGTTCCCATTGGATTCCGTTGAAATTTGTATTTTTGGTGAATATTTTAAAGAAAAAAGTGGCCATTTTTCATGAAAACCTCAGCCCATTTTTTCAATAGCTTCCAGGTCTTTGGACCGATTGACTCGAAATCGCTCCCAAATGTGGTCCTATACTGGCTGAACGTGACACCTCAGTTCCCATTGGATTCCGGTGAAATTTGTATTTTTGGTGAATATTTTAGTGAAAAGGTACAATGTTTCATGAGACTGCCTTAAGGCTGGGGCTAGGGTTAGGGTTAGGGTTAGGGTTAGGGTTAGGGTTAGGGTTAGGGCTAGGGTTAGGGTTAGGGTTAGGGTTACGGTCGTCTTTTGACCGAATGACTCGAAATTCGGCACGAATGTGGTCCTCTGCTGGCTGAACGAGGGAGAGCAGGTCCCATTGGATTCCGTTGAAATTTGTATTTTTGGTGAATATTTTAAAGAAAAAAGTTGCCATTTTTCATGAAAACCTCAGCCCATTTTTTCAATAGCTTCCAGGTCTTTGGACCGATTGACTCGAAATCGCTCCCAAATGTGGTCCTATACTGGCTGAACGAGACACAGCAGTTCCCATTGGATTCCGGTGAAATTTGTATTTTTGGTGAATATTTTAGTGAAAAGGTACAATGTTTCATGAGACTGCCTTAAGGCTGGGGCTAGGGTTAGGGTTAGGGTTAGGGTTAGGGCTAGGGTTAGGGTTAGGGTTAGGGTTACGGTCGTCTTTTGACCGAATGACTCGAAATTCGGCACGAATGTGGTCCTCTGCTGGCTGAACGAGGGAGAGCAGTTCCCATTGGATTCCGTTGAAATTTGTATTTTTGGTGAATTTTTTAAAGAAAAAAGTGGCCATTTTTCATGAAAACCTCAGCCCATTTTTTCAATAGCTTCCAGGTCTTTGGACCGATTGACTCGAAATCGCTCCCAAATGTGGTCCTATACTGGCTGAACGAGACACACCAGTTCCCATTGGATTCCGGTGAAATTTGTATTTTTGGTGAATATTTTAGTGAAAAGGTACAATGTTTCATGAGACTGACTTAAGGCTGGGGCTAGGGTTAGGGTTAGGTTTAGGGTTAGGGCTAGGGTTAGGGTTAGGGTTAGGGTTAGGGTTAGGGTTAGGGCTAGGGTTAGGGTTAGGGTTACGGTCGTCTTTTGACCGAATGACTCGAAATTCGGCACGAATGTGGTCCTCTGCTGGCTGAACGAGGGAGAGCAGGTCCCATTGGATTCCGTTGAAATTTGTATATTTGGTGAATTTTTTAAAGAAAAAAGTGGCCATTTTTCATGAAAACCTCAGCCCATTTTTTCAATAGCTTCCAGGTCTTTGGACCGATTGACTCGAAATCGCTCCCAAATGTGGTCCTATACTGGCTGAACGAGACACAGCTGTTCCCATTGGATTCCGTTGAAATTTGTATTTTTGGTGAATATTTTAAAGAAAAAAGTGGCCATTTTTCATGAAAACCTCAGGCCATTTTTTCAATAGCTTCCAGGTCTTTGGACCGATTGACTCGAAATCGCTCCCAAATGTGGTCCTATACTGGCTGAACGAGACACACCAGTTCCCATTGGATTCCGGTGAAATTTGTATTTTTGGTGAATATTTTAGTGAAAAGGTACAATGTTTCATGAGACTGCCTTAAGGCTGGGGCTAGGGTTAGGGTTAGGGTTAGGGTTAGGGTTAGGGCTAGGGTTAGGGTTAGGGTTAGGGTTACGGTCGTCTTTTGACCGAATGACTCGAAATTCGGCACGAATGTGGTCCTCTGCTGGCTGAACGAGGGAGAGCAGGTCCCATTGGATTCCGTTGAAATTTGTATTTTTGGTGAATTTTTTAAAGAAAAAAGTGGCCATTTTTCATGAAAACCTCAGCCCATTTTTTCAATAGCTTCCAGGTCTTTGGACCGATTGACTCGAAATCGCTCCCAAATGTGGTCCTATACTGGCTGAACGAGACACAGCAGTTCCCATTGGATTCCGGTGAAATTTGTATTTTTGGTGAATATTTTAGTGAAAAGGTACAATGTTTCATGAGACTGACTTAAGGCTGGGGCTAGGGTTAGG
>NC_133233.1:22567217-22592217 GCF_040436345.1 Pagrus major
AAGGTCAAGCAAGGGCCCCAGATGACCCCCAGGGACCACAACCTAAAGATGTAGTTAAAGGCCATCAGACAAGTCTGCTAAGTGTCCATGGCAACCCTGTGGTCCAAACTGGCCCCAAGGGGCCCGATAATTAAAATGTATTTTCAGTCTGTCTGACCTTTCTGCCAGGTTTCCCAAGGGCCCCAACGGTCCCACCCATCCAACCACTGTTATCGACGAAGAACACCACATCATCACAACAACACTACCCGATGGCTGCCTTCTAGTTAGGCCTGGTGACCTTTGGTGATCTTTAGCAAATTGTAGCTATTCATTTAATGTAAATGGAGTAATGGCTCCAAAATCGCATTGTATGATCTGTGCGGGATACTGAATTGAATCGCAGTCGTTTTGGGCCCCTACGTGGCCCCTGAAAAGGTCCAAGAACTTTCTGCTTCAGTATTAAACATGAAAGAGTGTGTGTGAGTTTTCTGTTCAAGTTTGACAGCATTTGGAGCTGAAATCATTTTTTCTTACATTAAAGGATCTTAAGGGTATATGTTGGGTGCTATAGCCTTTATATACTGAGAAGGTGGTCCAAACGACCTCCTGAACTTTGGGCTCACATTTAGGTCACTTCCTGTTGGGACAGAAAGACAAGTCATGTGTCCTAGTCTTCAGGAAGACCTAAGCTTTACAGCAAAAGTGACAGGAAGTCGATACACTCACATTTGGCTGAACAGGCCTCAGTCATACACTCACAATGTCTGCTTTTTGGTCAAGCCTTGTGACCTTCAGTGATCTTTAGCAAATTGTAGCTATTTGTTATAATGTGAACAGAGTAATGGCTCCAAAATTGCATTGTATGATCTGTGCGGGATACTGAATTGAATCCCAGTGGTTTGGGGCCCCTACGTTGGTGGTCCAAACTACCTCCTGAACTTTGGGCTCAAATTTAGGTCACTTCCTGTTGGATTAGACATACAAGTCATGTGTCCAAGTCTTCAGGAAGACCTAAGCTTTACAGCAAAAGTGACAGGAAGTCGATACACCCACATTTGGCTGAACAGGCCTTAGTCATACACTCACAAAGTCTGCCTTTTAGTCAAGCCTTTGACCTGTCGTGATCCTTAGGAAATGGTAGCTTTTTATTATAATGTGAACAGAGTAATGGCTCCAAAGTGGCATCCTATGATCTTAATGGTGAATTTGTGAGTCTTCTGTTCAAGTTAGACAGCATTTGGAGCTGAAATCATTTTTTCTTACATTAAAGAATCTTAAGGGTAGATGTTGGGTGCTATAGCCTTTATATACTGAGAAGGTGGTCCAAACGACCTCCTGAACTTTGGGCTCACATTTAGGTCACTTCCTGTTGGGACAGAAAGACAAGTCATGTGTCCTAGTCTTCAGTTAGACCTAAGCTTTACAGCAAAAGTGACAGGAATTCGATACACCCACATTTGGCTGAACAGGCCTCAGTCATACACTCACACCCACATTTGGCTGAACAGGCCTAAGTCATACACTCACAATGTCTGCTTTTTGGTCAAGCCTTGTGACCTTCAGTGATCTTTAGCAAATTGTAACTCTTTGTTATAATGTGAACAGATAAATGGCTCCATAATTGAATTGTATGATCTGTGCGGGATACTGAATTGAGTCCCAGTGGTTTGGCGCACCTACGTTGGTGGTCCAAACTACCTCCTGAACTTTGGGCTCAAATTTAGGTCACTTCCTGTTGGATTAGACATACAAGTCATGTGTCCAAGTCTTCAGGAAGACCTAAGCTTTACAGCAAAAGTGACAGGACGTCGATACACCCACATTTGGCTGAACAGGCCTTAGTCATACACTCACAAAGTCTGCCTTTTAGTCAAGCCTTTGACCTTTCATGATCCTAAGGAAATGGTAGCTTTTTATTATAATGTGAACAGAGTAATGGCTCCAAAGTGGCATCCTATGATCTTAATGGTGAATTTGTGAGTCTTCTGTTCAAGTTAGACATCGTTTGGAGCTGAAATCATTTTTTCTTACATTAAAGGATCTTAAGGGTATATGTTGGGTGCTATAGCCTTTATATACTGAGAAGGTGGTCCAAACGACCTCCTGAACTTTGGGCTCACATTTAGGTCACTTCCTGTTGGGACAGAAAGACAAGTCATGTGTCCTAGTCTTCAGGAAGACCTAAGCTTTACAGCAAAAGTGACAGGAAGTCGATACACTCACATTTGGCTGAACAGGCCTCAGTCATACACTCACAAAGTCTGCTTTTTGGTCAAGCCTTGTGACCTTCAGTGATCTTTAGCAAATTGTAGCTATTTGTTATAATGTGAACAGAGTAATGGCTCCAAAATTGCATTGTATGATCTGTGCGGGATACTGAATTGAGTCCCAGTGGTTTGGGGCCCCTACGTTGGTGGTCCAAACTACCTCCTGAACTTTGGGCTCAAATTTAGGTCACTTCCTGTTGGATTAGACATACAAGTCATGTGTCCAAGTCTTCAGGAAGACCTAAGCTTTACAGCAAAAGTGACAGGAAGTCGATACACCCACATTTGGCTGAACAGGCCTCAGTCATACACTCAAAAAGTCTGCTTTTTGGTCAAGCCTTGTGACCTTCGGTGATCTTTAGCAAATTGTAGCTATTTGTTATAATGTGAACAGAGTAATGGCTCCAAAATTGCATTGTATGATCTGTGCGGGATACTGAATTGAGTCCCAGTGGTTTGGGGCCCCTACGTTGGTGGTCCAAACGACCTCCTGAACTTTGAGCTCAAATTTAGGTCACTTCCGGTTGGATTAGACATACAAGTCATGTGTCCAAGTCTTCAGGAAGACCTAAGCTTTACAGCAAAAGTGACAGGAAGTCGATACACCCACATTTGGCTGAACAGGCCTCAGTCATACACTCACAAAGTCTGCCTTTTAGTCAAGCCTTTGACCTTTCGTGATCCTAAGGAAATGGTAGCTTTTTATTATAATGTGAACAGAGTAATGGCTCCAAAGTGGCATCCTATGATCTTAATGGTGAATTTGTGAGTCTTCTGTTCAAGTTAGACATCGTTTGGAGCTGAAATCATTTTTTCTTACATTAAAGGATCTTAAGGGTATATGTTGGGTGCTATAGCCTTTATATACTGAGAAGGTGGTCCAAACGAACTCCTGAACTTTGGGCTCACATTTAGGTCACTTCCTGTTGGGACAGAAAGACAAGTCATGTGTCCTAGTCTTCAGGAAGACCTAAGCTTTACAGCAAAAGTGACAGGAAGTCGATACACCCACATTTGGCTGAACAGGCCTCAGTCATACACTCACAAAGTCTGCTTTTTGGTCAAGCCTTGTGACCTTCAGTGATCTTTAGCAAATTGTAGCTATTTGTTATAATGTGAACAGAGTAATGGCTCCAAAATTGCATTGTATGATCTGTGCGGGATACTGAATTGAGTCCCAGTGGTTTGGGGCCCCTACGTTGGTGGTCCAAACTACCTCCTGAACTTTGGGCTCAAATTTAGGTCACTTCCGGTTGGATTAGACATACAAGTCATGTGTCCAAGTCTTCAGGAAGACCTAAGCTTTACAGCAAAAGTGACAGGAAGTCGATACACCCACATTTGGCTGAACAGGCCTCAGTCATACACTCACAAAGTCTGCTTTTTGGTCAAGCCTTGTGACCTTCAGTGATCTTTAGCAAATTGTAGCTATTTGTTATAATTTGAACAGAGTAATGGCTCCAAAATTGCATTGTATGATCTGTGCGGGATACTGAATTGAGTCCCAGTGGTTTGGGGCCCCTACGTTGGTGGTCCAAACTACCTCCTGAACTTTGGGCTCAAATTTAGGTCACTTCCTGTTGGATTAGACATACAAGTCATGTGTCCAAGTCTTCAGGAAGACCTAAGCTTTACAGCAAAAGTGACAGGAAGTCGATACACCCACATTTGGCTGAACAGGCCTCAGTCATACACTCACAAAGTCTGCCTTTTAGTCAAGCCTTTGACCTTTCGTGATCCTAAGGAAATGGTAGCTTTTTATTATAATGTGAACAGAGTAATGGCTCCAAAGTGGCATCCTATGATCTTAATGGTGAATTTGTGAGTCTTCTGTTCAAGTTAGACAGCATTTGGAGCTGAAATCATTTTTTCTTACATTAAAGAATCTTAAGGGTAGATGTTGGGTGCTATAGCCTTTATATACTGAGAAGGTGGTCCAAACGACCTCCTGAACTTTGGGCTCACATTTAGGTCACTTCCTGTTGGGACAGAAAGACAAGTCATGTGTCCTAGTCTTCAGTTAGACCTAAGCTTTACAGCAAAAGTGACAGGAATTCGATACACCCACATTTGGCTGAACAGGCCTCAGTCATACACTCACAAAGTCTGCTTTTTGGTCAAGCCTTGTGACCTTCAGTGATCTTTAGCAAATTGTAGCTATTTGTTATAATGTGAACAGAGTAATGGCTCCAAAATTGCATTGTATGATCTGTGCGGGATACTGAATTGAGTCCCAGTGGTTTGGGGCCCCTACGTTGGTGGTCCAAACTACCTCCTGAACTTTGGGCTCAAATTTAGGTCACTTCCGGTTGGATTAGACATACAAGTCATGTGTCCAAGTCTTCAGGAAGACCTAAGCTTTACAGCAAAAGTGACAGGAAGTCGATACACCCACATTTGGCTGAACAGGCCTCAGTCATACACTCACAAAGTCTGCTTTTTGGTCAAGCCTTGTGACCTTCAGTGATCTTTAGCAAATTGTAGCTATTTGTTATAATGTGAACAGAGTAATGGCTCCAAAATTGCATTGTATGATCTGTGCGGGATACTGAATTGAGTCCCAGTGGTTTGGGGCCCCTACGTTGGTGGTCCAAACTACCTCCTGAACTTTGGGCTCAAATTTAGGTCACTTCCTGTTGGATTAGACATACAAGTCATGTGTCCAAGTCTTCAGGAAGACCTAAGCTTTACAGCAAAAGTGACAGGAAGTCGATACACCCACATTTGGCTGAACAGGCCTCAGTCATACACTCACAAAGTCTGCTTTTTAGTCAAGCCTTTGACCTTTCGTGATCCTAAGGAAATGGTAGCTTTTTATTATAATGTGAACAGAGTAATGGCTCCAAAGTGGCATCCTATGATCTTAATGGTGAATATGTGAGTCTTCTGTTCAAGTTTGACAGCATTTGGAGCTGAAATCATTTTTTCTTACATTAAAGAATCTTAAGGGTAGATGTTGGGTGCTATAGCCTTTATATACTGAGAAGGTGGTCCAAACGACCTCCTGAACTTTGGGCTCACATTTAGGTCACTTCCTGTTGGGACAGAAAGACAAGTCATGTGTCCTAGTCTTCAGTTAGACCTAAGCTTTACAGCAAAAGTGACAGGAATTCGATACACCCACATTTGGCTGAACAGGCCTCAGTCATACACTCACACCCACATTTGGCTGAACAGGCCTAAGTCATACACTCACAATGTCTGCTTTTTGGTCAAGCCTTGTGACCTTCAGTGATCTTTAGCAAATTGTAACTCTTTGTTATAATGTGAACAGATAAATGGCTCCATAATTGCATTGTATGATCTGTGCGGGATACTGAATTGAGTCCCAGTGGTTTGGCGCCCCTACGTTGGTGGTCCAAACTACCTCCTGAACTTTGGGCTCAAATTTAGGTCACTTCCTGTTGGATTAGACATACAAGTCATGTGTCCAAGTCTTCAGGAAGACCTAAGCTATAAAGCAAATGTGACAGGAAGTCGATACACCCACATTTGGCTGAACAGGCCTTAGTCATACACTCACAAAGTCTGCTTTTTGGTCAAGCCTTGTGACCTTCAGTGATCTTTAGCAAATTGTAACTCTTTGTTATAATGTGAACAGATAAATGGCTCCATAATTGCATTGTATGATCTGTGCGGGATACTGAATTGAGTCCCAGTGGTTTGGCGCCCCTACGTTGGTGGTCCAAACTACCTCCTGAACTTTGGGCTCAAATTTAGGTCACTTCCTGTTGGATTAGACATACAAGTCATGTGTCCAAGTCTTCAGGAAGACCTAAGCTTTACAGCAAAAGTGACAGGAAGTCGATACACCCACATTTGGCTGAACAGGCCTTAGTCATACACTCACAAAGTCTGACTTTTAGTCTAGCCTTTGACCTCTCGTGATCCTAAGGAAATGGTAGCTTTTTATTATAATGTGAACAGAGTAATGGCTCCAAAGTGGAATCCTATGATCTTAATGGTGAATTTGTGAGTCTTCTGTTCAAGTTAGACATCGTTTGGAGCTGAAATCATTTTTTCTTACATTAAAGGATCTTAAGGGTATATGTTGGGTGCTATAGCCTTTATATACTGAGAAGGTGGTCCAAACGACCTCCTGAACTTTGGGCTCACATTTAGGTCACTTCCTGTTGGGACAGAAAGACAAGTCATGTGTCCTAGTCTTCAGTTAGACCTAAGCTTTACAGCAAAAGTGGCAGGAATTCGATACACCCACATTTGGCTGAACAGGCCTCAGTCATACACTCACACCCACATTTGGCTGAACAGGCCTAAGTCATACACTCACAATGTCTGCTTTTTGGTCAAGCCTTGTGACCTTCAGTGATCTTTAGCAAATTGTAACTCTTTGTTATAATGTGAACAGATAAATGGCTCCATAATTGCATTGTATGATCTGTGGGGCATACTGAATTGAGTCCCAGTGGTTTGGCGCCCCTACGTTGGTGGTCCAAACTACCTCCTGAACTTTGGGCTCAAATTTAGGTCACTTCCTGTTGGATTAGACATACAAGTCATGTGTCCAAGTCTTCAGGAAGACCTAAGCTTTACAGCAAAAGTGACAGGAAGTCGATACACCCACATTTGGCTGAACAGGCCTCAGTCATACACTCACAAAGTCTGCTTTTTAGTCAAGCCTTTGACCTTTCGTGATCCTAAGGAAATGGTAGCTTTTTATTATAATGTGAACAGAGTAATGGCTCCAAAGTGGCATCCTATGATCTTAATGGTGAATTTGTGAGTCTTCTGTTCAAGTTTGACAGCATTTGGAGCTGAAATCATTTTTTCTTACATTAAAGAATCTTAAGGGTAGATGCTGGGTGCTATAGCCTTTATATACTGAGAAGGTGGTCCAAACGACCTCCTGAACTTTGGGCTCACATTTAGGTCACTTCCTGTTGGGACAGAAAGACAAGTCATGTGTCCTAGTCTTCAGGAAGACCTAAGCTTTACAGCAAAAGTGACAGGAAGTCGATACACCCACATTTGGCTGAACAGGCCTCAGTCATACACTCACAAAGTCTGCTTTTTGGTCAAGCCTTGTGACCTTCAGTGATCTTTAGCAAATTGTAACTCTTTGTTATAATGTGAACAGATAAATGGCTCCATAATTGCATTGTATGATCTGTGCGGGATACTGAATTGAGTCCCAGTGGTTTGGCGCCCCTACGTTGGTGGTCCAAACTACCTCCTGAACTTTGGGCTCAAATTTAGGTCACTTCCTGTTGGATTAGACATACAAGTCATGTGTCCAAGTCTTCAGGAAGACCTAAGCTTTACAGCAAAAGTGACAGGAAGTCGATACACCCACATTTGGCTGAACAGGCCTTAGTCATACACTCACAAAGTCTGACTTTTAGTCTAGCCTTTGACCTTTCGTGATCCTAAGGAAATGGTAGCTTTTTATTATAATGTGAACAGAGTAATGGCTCCAAAGTGGAATCCTATGATCTTAATGGTGAATTTGTGAGTCTTCTGTTCAAGTTAGACATCGTTTGGAGCTGAAATCATTTTTTCTTACATTAAAGGATCTTAAGGGTATATGTTGGGTGCTATAGCCTTTATATACTGAGAAGGTGGTCCAAACGACCTCCTGAACTTTGAGCTCACATTTAGGTCACTTCCTGTTGAGACAGAAAGACAAGTCATGTGTCCTAGTCTTCAGGAAGTCCTAAGCTTTACAGCAAAAGTGACAGGAAGTCGATACACCCACATTTGGCTGAACAGGCCTCAGTCATACACTCACAAAGTCTGCTTTTTGGTCAAGCCTTGTGACCTTCAGTGATCTTTAGCAAATTGTAGCTATTTGTTATAATGTGAACAGAGTAATGGCTCCAAAATTGCATTGTATGATCTGTGCGGGATACTGAATTGAGTCCCAGTGGTTTGGGGCCCCTACGTTGGTGGTCCAAACTACCTCCTGAACTTTGGGCTCAAATTTAGGTCACTTCCTGTTGGATTAGACATACAAGTCATGTGTCCAAGTCTTCAGGAAGACCTAAGCTTTACAGCAAAAGTGACAGGAAGTCGATACACCCACATTTGGCTGAACAGGCCTCAGTCATACACTCACAAAGTCTGCTTTTTAGTCAAGCCTTTGACCTTTCGTGATCCTAAGGAAATGGTAGCTTTTTATTATAATGTGAACAGAGTAATGGCTCCAAAGTGGCATCCTATGATCTTAATGGTGAATTTGTGAGTCTTCTGTTCAAGTTTGACAGCATTTGGAGCTGAAATCATTTTTTCTTACATTAAAGAATCTTAAGGGTAGATGCTGGGTGCTATAGCCTTTATATACTGAGAAGGTGGTCCAAACGACCTCCTGAACTTTGGGCTCACATTTAGGTCACTTCCTGTTGGGACAGAAAGACAAGTCATGTGTCCTAGTCTTCAGGAAGACCTAAGCTTTACAGCAAAAGTGACAGGAAGTCGATACACCCACATTTGGCTGAACAGGCCTCAGTCATACACTCACAAAGTCTGCTTTTTGGTCAAGCCTTGTGACCGTCAGTGATCTTTAGCAAATTGTAGCTATTTGTTATAATGTGAACAGAGTAATGGCTCCAAAATTGCATTGTATGATCTGTGCGGGATACTGAATTGAGTCCCAGTGGTTTGGGGCCCCTACGTTGGTGGTCCAAACTACCTCCTGAACTTTGGGCTCAAATTTAGGTCACTTCCTGTTGGATTAGACATACAAGTCATGTGTCCAAGTCTTCAGGAAGACCTAAGCTTTACAGCAAAAGTGACAGGAAGTCGATACACCCACATTTGGCTGAACAGGCCTCAGTCATACACTCACAAAGTCTGCTTTTTGGTCAAGCCTTGTGACCTTCAGTGATCTTTAGCAAATTGTAGCTATTTGTTATAATGTGAACAGAGTAATGGCTCCAAAATTGCATTGTATGATCTGTGCGGGATACTGAATTGAGTCCCAGTGGTTTGGGGCCCCTACGTTGGTGGTCCAAACTACCTCCTGAACTTTGGGCTCAAATTTAGGTCACTTCCGGTTGGATTAGACATACAAGTCATGTGTCCAAGTCTTCAGGAAGACCTAAGCTTTACAGCAAAAGTGACAGGAAGTCGATACACCCACATTTGGCTGAACAGGCCTCAGTCATACACTCACAAAGTCTGCTTTTTGGTCAAGCCTTGTGACCTTCAGTGATCTTTAGCAAATTGTAGCTCTTTGTTATAATGTGAACAGAGTAATGGCTCCAAAATTGCATTGTATGATCTGTGCGGGATACTGAATTGAGTCCCAGTGGTTTGGGGCCCCTACGTTGGTGGTCCAAACTACCTCCTGAACTTTGGGCTCAAATTTAGGTCACTTCCTGTTGGATTAGACATACAAGTCATGTGTCCAAGTCTTCAGTTAGACCTAAGCTTTACAGCAAAAGTGACAGCAAGTCGATACACCCACATTTGGCTGAACAGGCTTCAGTCATACACTCACAAAGTCTGCTTTTTGGTCAAGCCTTGTGACCTTCAGTGATCTTTAGCAAATTTTAATAATTTGTTATAATGTGAACAGAGTAATGGCTTCAAAATTGCATTGTATGATCTGTGCGGGATTCTGAATTGAGTCCCAGTGGTTTGGGGCCCCTACGTCGCCCCTGAAAAGACCTAGGCCAGGGAAGGTCCTAGAACGTTCTGCGTCAGTATTAAACATGAAAGAGTGTGTGTGAGTCTTCTGTTCAAGTTTGACAGCATTTGGAGCTGAAATCATTTTTTCTTACATTAAAGAATCTTAAGGGTAGATGTTGGGTGCTATAGCCTTTATATACTGAGAAGGTGGTCCAAACGACCTCCTGAACTTTGGGCTCACATTTAGGTCACTTCCTGTTGGGACAGAAAGACAAGTCATGTGTCCCAGTCTTCAGGAAGACCTCAGCTTTACAGCGAAAGTGACAGGAAGTCTATACACCCACATTTGGCTGAACAGGCCTCAGTCATACACTCACACCCACATTTGGCTGAACAGGCCTCAGTCATACACTCACAAAGTCTGCTTTTTAGTCAAGCCTTGTGACCTTCAGTGATCCTCAGCAAATTGTAGCTATTTGTTATAATGTGAACAGAGTAATGGCTCCAAAATTGCATTGTATGATCTGTGCGGGATACTGAATTGAGTCCCAGTGGTTTGGCGCCCCTATGTTGGTGGTCCAAACTACCTCCTGAACTTTGGGCTCAAGTTTAGGTCACTTGCTGTTGGACTAGATATACAAGTCATGTGTCCTAGTCTTCAGTTAGACCTAAGCTTTACAGCAAAAGTGACAGCAAGTCGATACACCCACATTTGGCTGAACAGGCTTCAGTCATACACTCACAAAGTCTGCTTTTTGGTCAAGCCTTGTGACCTTCAGTGATCTTTAGCAAATTGTAATAATTTGTTATAATGTGAACAGAGTAATGGCTTCAAAATTGCATTGTATGATCTGTGCGGGATTCTGAATTGAGTCCCAGTGGTTTGGGGCCCCTACGTCGCCCCTGAAAAGACCTAGGCCAGGGAAGGTCCTAGAACGTTCTGCGTCAGTATTAAACATGAAAGAGTGTGTGTGAGTCTTCTGTTCAAGTTTGACAGCATTTGGAGCTGAAATCATTTTTTCTTACATTAAAGAATCTTAAGGGTAGATGTTGGGTGCTATAGCCTTTATATACTGAGAAGGTGGTCCAAACGACCTCCTGAACTTTGGGCTCACATTTAGGTCACTTCCTGTTGGGACAGAAAGACAAGTCATGTGTCCTAGTCTTCAGTTAGACCTAAGCTTTACAGCAAAAGTGACAGGAATTCGATACACCCACATTTGGCTGAACAGGCCTCAGTCATACACTCACACCCACATTTGGCTGAACAGGCCTAAGTCATACACTCACAATGTCTGCTTTTTGGTCAAGCCTTGTGACCTTCAGTGATCTTTAGCAAATTGTAACTCTTTGTTATAATGTGAACAGATAAATGGCTCCATAATTGAATTGTATGATCTGTGCGGGATACTGAATTGAGTCCCAGTGGTTTGGCGCCCTTACGTTGGTGGTCCAAACTACCTCCTGAACTTTGGGCTCAAATTTAGGTCACTTCCTGTTGGATTAGACATACAAGTCATGTGTCCAAGTCTTCAGGAAGACCTAAGCTTTACAGCAAAAGTGACAGGAAGTCGATACACCCACATTTGGCTGAACAGGCCTTAGTCATACACTCACAAAGTCTGCCTTTTAGTCAAGCCTTTGACCTTTTGTGATCCTTAGGAAATGGTAGCTTTTTATTATAATGTGAACAGAGTAATGGCTCCAAAGTGGCATCCTATGATCTTAATGGTGAATTTGTGAGTCTTCTGTTCAAGTTAGACAGCATTTGGAGCTGAAATCATTTTTTCTTACATTAAAGAATCTTAAGGGTAGATGTTGGGTGCTATAGCCTTTATATACTGAGAAGGTTGTCCAAACGACCTCCTGAACTTTGGGCTCACATTTAGGTCACTTCCTGTTGGGACAGAAAGACAAGTCATGTGTCCTAGTCTTCAGTTAGACCTAAGCTTTACAGCAAAATTGACAGGAAGTCGATACACCCACATTTGGCTGAACAGGCCTCAGTCATACACTAACACCCACATTCGGCTGAACAGGCCTCAGTCATACACTCACAAAGTCTGCTTTTTAGTCAAGCCTTGTGACCTTCAGTGATCCTCAGCAAATTGTAGCTATTTGTTATAATGTGAACAGAGTAATGGCTCCAAAATTGCATTGTATGATCTGTGCGGGATACTGAATTGAGTCCCAGTGGTTTGGCGCCCCTATGTTGGTGGTCCAAACTACCTCCTGAACTTTGGGCTCAAGTTTAGGTCACTTCCTGTTGGACTAGATATACAAGTCATGTGTCCTAGTCTTCAGTTAGACCTAAGCTTTACAGCAAAAGTGACAGGAAGTCGATACACCCACATTTGGCTGAACAGGCCTCAGTCATACACTCACAAAGTCTGCTTTTTGGTCAAGCCTTGTGACCGTCAGTGATCTTTAGCAAATTGTAGCTATTTGTTATAATGTGAACAGAGTAATGGCTCCAAAATTGCATTGTATGATCTGTGCGGGATACTGAATTGAGTCCCAGTGGTTTGGGGCCCCTACGTTGGTGGTCCAAACTACCTCCTGAACTTTGGGCTCAAATTTAGGTCACTTCCGGTTGGATTAGACATACAAGTCATGTGTCCAAGTCTTCAGGAAGACCTAAGCTTTACAGCAAAAGTGACAGGAAGTCGATACACCCACATTTGGCTGAACAGGCCTCAGTCATACACTCACAAAGTCTGCTTTTTAGTCAAGCCTTTGACCTTTCGTGATCCTAAGGGAATGGTAGCTTTTTATTATAATGTGAACAGAGTAATGGCTCCAAAGTGGCATCCTATGATCTTAATGGTGAATTTGTGAGTCTTCTGTTCAAGTTTGACAGCATTTGGAGCTGAAATCATTTTTTCTTACATTAAAGAATCTTAAGGGTAGATGCTGGGTGCTATAGCCTTTATATACTGAGAAGGTGGTCCAAACGACCTCCTGAACTTTGGGCTCACATTTAGGTCACTTCCTGTTGGGACAGAAAGACAAGTCATGTGTCCTAGTCTTCAGGAAGACCTAAGCTTTACAGCAAAAGTGACAGGAAGTCGATACACCCACATTTGGCTGAACAGGCCTCAGTCATACACTCACAAAGTCTGCTTTTTGGTCAAGCCTTGTGACCGTCAGTGATCTTTAGCAAATTGTAGCTATTTGTTATAATGTGAACAGAGTAATGGCTCCAAAATTGCATTGTATGATCTGTGCGGGATACTGAATTGAGTCCCAGTGGTTTGGGGCCCCTACGTTGGTGGTCCAAACTACCTCCTGAACTTTGGGCTCAAATTTAGGTCACTTCCTGTTGGATTAGACATACAAGTCATGTGTCCAAGTCTTCAGGAAGACCTAAGCTTTACAGCAAAAGTGACAGGAAGTCGATACACCCACATTTGGCTGAACAGGCCTCAGTCATACACTCACAAAGTCTGCTTTTTGGTCAAGCCTTGTGACCTTCAGTGATCTTTAGCAAATTGTAGCTATTTGTTATAATGTGAACAGAGTAATGGCTCCAAAATTGCATTGTATGATCTGTGCGGGATACTGAATTGAGTCCCAGTGGTTTGGGGCCCCTACGTTGGTGGTCCAAACTACCTCCTGAACTTTGGGCTCAAATTTAGGTCACTTCCGGTTGGATTAGACATACAAGTCATGTGTCCAAGTCTTCAGGAAGACCTAAGCTTTACAGCAAAAGTGACAGGAAGTCGATACACCCACATTTGGCTGAACAGGCCTCAGTCATACACTCACAAAGTCTGCTTTTTGGTCAAGCCTTGTGACCTTCAGTGATCTTTAGCAAATTGTAGCTCTTTGTTATAATGTGAACAGAGTAATGGCTCCAAAATTGCATTGTATGATCTGTGCGGGATACTGAATTGAGTCCCAGTGGTTTGGGGCCCCTACGTTGGTGGTCCAAACTACCTCCTGAACTTTGGGCTCAAATTTAGGTCACTTCCTGTTGGATTAGACATACAAGTCATGTGTCCAAGTCTTCAGTTAGACCTAAGCTTTACAGCAAAAGTGACAGGAAGTCGATACACCCACATTTGGCTGAACAGGCTTCAGTCATACACTCACAAAGTCTGCTTTTTGGTCAAGCCTTGTGACCTTCAGTGATCTTTAGCAAATTTTAATAATTTGTTATAATGTGAACAGAGTAATGGCTTCAAAATTGCATTGTATGATCTGTGCGGGATTCTGAATTGAGTCCCAGTGGTTTGGGGCCCCTACGTCGCCCCTGAAAAGACCTAGGCCAGGGAAGGTCCTAGAACGTTCTGCGTCAGTATTAAACATGAAAGAGTGTGTGTGAGTCTTCTGTTCAAGTTTGACAGCATTTGGAGCTGAAATCATTTTTTCTTACATTAAAGAATCTTAAGGGTAGATGTTGGGTGCTATAGCCTTTATATACTGAGAAGGTGGTCCAAACGACCTCCTGAACTTTGGGCTCACATTTAGGTCACTTCCTGTTGGGACAGAAAGACAAGTCATGTGTCCCAGTCTTCAGGAAGACCTCAGCTTTACAGCGAAAGTGACAGGAAGTCTATACACCCACATTTGGCTGAACAGGCCTCAGTCATACACTCACACCCACATTTGGCTGAACAGGCCTCAGTCATACACTCACAAAGTCTGCTTTTTAGTCAAGCCTTGTGACCTTCAGTGATCCTCAGCAAATTGTAGCTATTTGTTATAATGTGAACAGAGTAATGGCTCCAAAATTGCATTGTATGATCTGTGCGGGATACTGAATTGAGTCCCAGTGGTTTGGCGCCCCTATGTTGGTGGTCCAAACTACCTCCTGAACTTTGGGCTCAAGTTTAGGTCACTTGCTGTTGGACTAGATATACAAGTCATGTGTCCTAGTCTTCAGTTAGACCTAAGCTTTACAGCAAAAGTGACAGCAAGTGGATACACCCACATTTGGCTGAACAGGCTTCAGTCATACACTCACAAAGTCTGCTTTTTGGTCAAGCCTTGTGACCTTCAGTGATCTTTAGCAAATTGTAATAATTTGTTATAATGTGAACAGAGTAATGGCTTCAAAATTGCATTGTATGATCTGTGCGGGATTCTGAATTGAGTCCCAGTGGTTTGGGGCCCCTACGTCGCCCCTGAAAAGACCTAGGCCAGGGAAGGTCCTAGAACGTTCTGCGTCAGTATTAAACATGAAAGAGTGTGTGTGAGTCTTCTGTTCAAGTTTGACAGCATTTGGAGCTGAAATCATTTTTTCTTACATTAAAGAATCTTAAGGGTAGATGTTGGGTGCTATAGCCTTTATATACTGAGAAGGTGGTCCAAACGACCTCCTGAACTTTGGGCTCACATTTAGGTCACTTCCTGTTGGGACAGAAAGACAAGTCATGTGTCCTAGTCTTCAGTTAGACCTAAGCTTTACAGCAAAAGTGACAGGAATTCGATACACCCACATTTGGCTGAACAGGCCTCAGTCATACACTCACACCCACATTTGGCTGAACAGGCCTAAGTCATACACTCACAATGTCTGCTTTTTGGTCAAGCCTTGTGACCTTCAGTGATCTTTAGCAAATTGTAACTCTTTGTTATAATGTGAACAGATAAATGGCTCCATAATTGAATTGTATGATCTGTGCGGGATACTGAATTGAGTCCCAGTGGTTTGGCGCCCTTACGTTGGTGGTCCAAACTACCTCCTGAACTTTGGGCTCAAATTTAGGTCACTTCCTGTTGGATTAGACATACAAGTCATGTGTCCAAGTCTTCAGGAAGACCTAAGCTTTACAGCAAAAGTGACAGGAAGTCGATACACCCACATTTGGCTGAACAGGCCTTAGTCATACACTCACAAAGTCTGCCTTTTAGTCAAGCCTTTGACCTTTCGTGATCCTTAGGAAATGGTAGCTTTTTATTATAATGTGAACAGAGTAATGGCTCCAAAGTGGCATCCTATGATCTTAATGGTGAATTTGTGAGTCTTCTGTTTAAGTGAGACAGCATTTGGAGCTGGAATCATTTTTTCTTACATTAAAGGATCTTAAGGGTAGATGTTGGGTGCTATAGCAGTTATATACTGACAAGATGGCCCAAACGACCTCCTGAACTTTGGGCTCACATTTAGGTCACTTCCTGTTGGGACAGAAAGACAAGTCATGTGTCCCAGTCTTCAGGAAGACCTAAGCTTTACAGCAAAAGTGACAGGAAGTCGATACACCCACATTTGGCTGAACAGGCCTCAGTCATACACTCACAAAGTCTGCTTTTTGGTCAAGCCTTGTGACCGTCAGTGATCTTTAGCAAATTGTAGCTATTTGTTATAATGTGAACAGAGTAATGGCTCCAAAATTGCATTGTATGATCTGTGCGGGATACTGAATTGAGTCCCAGTGGTTTGGGGCCCCTACGTTGGTGGTCCAAACTACCTCCTGAACTTTGGGCTCAAATTTAGGTCACTTCCTGTTGGATTAGACATACAAGTCATGTGTCCAAGTCTTCAGGAAGACCTAAGCTTTACAGCAAAAGTGACAGGAAGTCGATACACCCACATTTGGCTGAACAGGCCTTAGTCATACACTCACAAAGTCTGCCTTTTAGTCAAGCCTTTGACCTTTCGTGATCCTTAGGAAATGGTAGCTTTTTATTATAATGTGAACAGAGTAATGGCTCCAAAGTGGCATCCTATGATCTTAATGGTGAATTTGTGAGTCTTCTGTTTAAGTGAGACAGCATTTGGAGCTGGAATCATTTTTTCTTACATTAAAGGATCTTAAGGGTAGATGTTGGGTGCTATAGCAGTTATATACTGACAAGATGGCCCAAACGACCTCCTGAACTTTGGGCTCACATTTAGGTCACTTCCTGTTGGGACAGAAAGACAAGTCATGTGTCCCAGTCTTCAGGAAGACCTAAGCTTTACAGCAAAAGTGACAGGAAGTCGATACACCCACATTTGGCTGAACAGGCCTCAGTCATACACTCACAAAGTCTGCTTTTTGGTCAAGCCTTGTGACCGTCAGTGATCTTTAGCAAATTGTAGCTATTTGTTATAATGTGAACAGAGTAATGGCTCCAAAATTGCATTGTATGATCTGTGCGGGATACTGAATTGAGTCCCAGTGGTTTGGGGCCCCTACGTTGGTGGTCCAAACTACCTCCTGAACTTTGGGCTCAAATTTAGGTCACTTCCTGTTGGATTAGACATACAAGTCATGTGTCCAAGTCTTCAGGAAGACCTAAGCTTTACAGCAAAAGTGACAGGAAGTCGATACACCCACATTTGGCTGAACAGGCCTTAGTCATACACTCACAAAGTCTGCCTTTTAGTCAAGCCTTTGACCTTTCGTGATCCTTAGGAAATGGTAGCTTTTTATTATAATGTGAACAGAGTAATGGCTCCAAAGTGGCATCCTATGATCTTAATGGTGAATTTGTGAGTCTTCTGTTCAAGTGAGACAGCATTTGGAGCTGGAATCATTTTTTCTTACATTAAAGGATCTTAAGGGTAGATGTTGGGTGCCATAGCAGTTATATACTGACAAGATGGCCCAAACGACCTCCTGAACTTTGGGCTCACATTTAGGTCACTTCCTGTTGGGACAGAAAGACAAGTCATGTGTCCCAGTCTTCAGGAAGACCTAAGCTTTACAGCAAAAGTGACAGGAAGTCGATACACCCACATTTGGCTGAACAGGCCTCAGTCATACACTCACAAAGTCTGCTTTTTAGTCAAGCCTTGTGGCCTTCAGTGATCTTTAGCAAATTGTAGCTATTTGTTGTAATGTGAACAGAGTAATGGCTCCAAAATTGCATTGTATGATCTGTGAGTGATATTGAATTGAGTCCCAGTGGTTTGGGGTCCCTACGTTGGTGGTCCAAACTACCTCCTGAACTTTGGGCTTAAGTTTAGGTCACTTCCTGTTGGATTAGACATACAAGTCATGTGTCCTAGTCTTCAGGAAGACCTAAGCTTTACAGCAGAAGTGACAGCAAGTCGATACACCCACATTTGGCTGAACAGGCCTCAGTCATACGCTCACAAATTCTGGCTTTTAGTCAAGCCTTGTGACCTTCGGTGATCTTTAGCAAATTGTAGCTATTTGTTATAATGTGAACAGAGTAATGGCTCCAAAATCACATTGTATGATCCGTGCTGGATACTAAATTGACCCCCAGTGGTTTGGCGCCCCTACGTTGGTGTTCCAAACTACCTCCTGAACTTTGGGCTTAAGTTTAGGTCAAGTCCTGTTGGATTAGACATACAAGTCATGTGTCCAAGTCTTCAGGAAGACCTAAGCTTTACAGCAAAAGTGACAGGAATTCGATACACCCACATTTGGCTGAACAGGCCTCAGTCATACACTCACAAATTCTGGCTTTTAGTCAAGCCTTGTGACCTTCGTTGATCTTTAGGAAATTGTAGCTTTTTATTATAATATGAACAGAGTAATGGCTCCAAAGTGGCATCCTATGATCTTAATGGTGAATTTGTGAGTCTTCTGTTCAAGTTAGACAGCATTTGGAGCTGGAATCATTTTTTCTTACATTAAAGGATCTTAAGGGTAGATGTTGGGTGCTATAGCCGTTATATACTGACAAGTTGGCCCAAACGACCTCCTGAACTTTGGGCTCACATTTAGGTCACTTCCTGTTGGGACAGAAAGACAAGTCATGTGTCCCAGTCTTCAGGAAGACCTCAGCTTTACAGCGAAAGTGACAGGAAGTCTATACACCCACATTTGGCTGAACAGGCCTCAGTCATACACTCACACCCACATTTGGCTGAACAGGCCTCAGTCATACACTCACAAAGTCTGCTTTTTAGTCAAGCCTTGTGGCCTTCAGTGATCTTTAGCAAATTGTAGCTATTCGTTATAATGTGGACAGAGTAATGGCTCCAAAATCACATTGTATGATCCATGCTGGATACTAAATTGACCCCCAGTGGTTTGGCGCCCCTATGTTGGTGGTCCAAACTACCTCCTGAACTTTGGGCTTAAGTTTAGGTCACTTCCTGTTGGATTAGACATACAAGTCATGTGTCCTAGGCTTCAGGAAGACCTAAGCTTTACAGCAAAAGTGACAGCAAGTCGATACACCCACATTTGGCTGAAAAGGCCTCAGTCATACACTCACAAAGTCTGCTTTTTGGTCAAGCCTTTTGACCTTCAGTGATCTTTAGCAAATTGTAGCTATTTGTTGTAATGTGAACAGAGTAATGGCTCCAAAATCGCATCCTATGATCTTAATGGGATACTGAATTGAGTCTCAGTGGTTTGGGTCCCCTACATGGCCCCTGAAAAGACCTAGGCCAGGGAAGGTCCTAGAATGTTGTGCTTTAGTATTAAACATGAAAGAGTGTTTGTGAGTCTTCTGTTCAAGTAAGGGTAGATGTTGGGTGCTATAGCCTTTATATACTGAGAAGCTGGTTTTACTGGTCAAATTGAGGTCATTTCCTGAGAGTAAAGCAACTCATCGGTCAACATCTACACCAAGACTTTATTAGGAAATCATTATGATATATCCATCACACAAGCCTGGGGTAAATATGTGGAAAAACCACCGCCCTGTTCTCTGGCTTCATGATTAGGCCCCATATGTAAAAAACCTCTGTAGCTCAAGCTTTTGAGCATGAAAATATTAACATTTCTGCTTAAACTCTGCTTTACCTTCCCCCACCCCCCTCCTCTCTGTGACGTGTGGTCTTTAACAAGTCTGCTCTGATTGGCTGCTGTTAATCACTGTGGAGCTCCTTTCCCGTGTTTGAGTCACATGCCCCCTTTAAAAGGTCCTGCGGATTTGCCTGCTTCCATCTCCAGGTAAAAATTAAGTTGCTAATTGTACCCAACTACTTTCTGTTTCTTTTTTGCTGAAGGGTTATTTTGTGTGAAATTTCAGAGCTAGACTTGGAGGAGGTTGAGTTGAAAGTTGTACAGTTGAAACTGTCCATTTTTTCTGTATAATGATAAGCGGACACCCACTTTTACTGTAAAGTATCCTCTACTGTAAAAACTCAAACGGAATTTATTGTGTTGTTTTGTATAACCCAATTTTGGTATAATAATGCCGTGGGAAGCATGGACCCAACTTACTGTATAGTGGTCTATTTATATTTAACATGAGACAGAATAAATGAATAAATAAAACAGTTAAAGCCGTCCATTTTTTCTGTATAATGATAGGCAGACACCCACTTTTACTGTAAAATATCCTCTACTGTAAAAACTCAAATGCAATTTATTGTGTTGTTTTGTATAACCCAACTTTGGTATAATAATGCTGTGGGAAGCATGCACCCAACTTACTCTATAGTGGTCTATTTATATTTAACACAAGGGAAAAAAATTATAAAATTAGATATGTAAATGTGTAATTTGACAAAGAGGTGAATGTTGTTTATGTACATGGTACTGCAAGGTAATAAACATTTCTTATAGTATCTGCTTTTTTTCCTCAAGCTGATTAACCCACACTTATTTCAACCTGGTTAAACAGAGCAATTTTTTTTTTACATTTTGTTATGCACTATACCCTCACCCAACCTTTTTAATTTACAGTGCAACCCATAAAGTGTGCCAGAAGCTGCAGCCCATCCCCACAAATCCAAGTACGTCAGCTTGATGTTAGCCATTTGTGGCACAAGTTCAGTAACTCACGATTAAATAATTTTTTTTCATGAATTACACCAGTTCACAATTTAAGTCATCTCATTGCAACACACATGGTATGTTTAACAAGTTAAATTGATCTAATCATGTTCTGTATTGTGTCAACAGAAACATCGGGTCGTTTATGAGGAAGGGGTACTACTTCCGGCCTTGGTGCGAAGAGAACGACGTCATGGCGGAGAAGAAGCCTGTGAGTATATTCAAATATGTATGCAAAATACATCGAGTGCAAGTCTCTGTCTCATGGTTTATCTGACGCTGTTAAGGAAACACAACTGTAAACAACTGTAAACGCTTAGCCCATGTAACTAATCAAGTGGCAGACTATGTATAAGTAGAACATTTTACAGTAATTTTTACATTTTTTTAGAAAGAGTAAAAACCCCATTTCTGTCATGGAGTGATGGCCCGTGGTGTAGCTTGACCCATTCTGATATTTGAGCTGGAGAAAACTACCCATTGTCTATGTATAAGCACCTTTAATACAAAATTCAGAGTGCAAATTCCATGATATGTCTTTCCAAGCACAAGTCCCCGGAGAAGGATGTGTCAGGGAATGATGTCCGCAACCCTGATAGGAAGCGCCATGAGAAAGACGAGGTGAGAGTACCCTCAGTGCGGTGAATGTAGTGTAGTGGTTCTGAATCCAGGTCTTCACTGCCCACAGCACCGCTTATGTTTTGTTTTCCTGCACAATCAAACAAACAAAAACTTTTTCGACAATCAGTGACTATGTCAGGTACGTTCTCTTAGCCAGCACTAGTCTGCTTGATCTTGACTGACTAAAGAAAGCTGATTTAACTAATCAAGTGGCAGAGTATGTAGAAGTAGACAATCTTCAGTGCCGTTATTGTCGGGGAACAGAACCAGTGATTTAGTTAAACAATTCATTGTGTGGTAGCCTGAACCCTTTAAATGCGCTGACGGTGAAAACTTGAGCCATAAGAGTAAAAAACCCAATTTCTGTCTGTGTGTACCTTGAATTAAAAAAACCTCATGATTTATCTTTAGCAGCTGTGTCACTGTGGTGAAACAATGGTGAGTGTTTGTAAGCAGGCTTTAGTGCAGTGTACATGAATTACAGTTATGCTTAAACCCAATGTCTGTCTATGTCTGTCAGCCTCCCCCACCGTATACGAAGTCAACTTGGTCCATGGAACATGGTGTGAGGACCAGTGGTGACGGAGAGGTGAGTGGTAGTAAACTGATTTTAATGTTGTGTACATGAATTGGTTACACACTAACTCACACACACTTACACCATATAAGTTAAAATCATGCAGAAGTCATGGTTCATGTTTTGTCATATAAGGACATGGATTACCAGTGAAAAGTAGCGTTATTATTCTGAAAGCTTTGAATGTGTTGATGAAAGCTTGACCCATTCTGACATTTGAGCAGGGGAAAACTACCGATTTTCTCTGTGTAAGGACCTTAAATACAAAATTCACAGTGCAAATTCCATGATATGTCTTTTCAAGCACAAGTTTCATGGACTTGTGCTTGAAAAGACATATCATGGAATTTGCACTGTGAATTTTGTGTGTCCCTTGATTTAAAAAACCTCATGATTTATCTTTAGGAGCTGTGTCACTCACAGAAAGAAAAGTCAGAAGAGATTGGAGCCATTGAACATGATGCGACAGCCTGTTGTGAAGCAATGGTGAGTGTTTGTAAGCAGGCTTTAGTGCAGTGTACATGAATTACAGTTATGCTTAAACCCAATGTCTGTCTATGTATCCCTTGAATTAAAAAAATCATATAATGTGTCTGAACGAGCAGTTTTCCCCATCAGAAAAGAAGTGTACCGGATCCATTGAACATGGTGTTGAGGCCCGGTGGTGACGGAGAGGTGAGTGGTAGTAAATTGATTTTAATGTTGTGTACATGAATTGGTTACACAGTAAATCACACACACTTACACCATATAAGTTAAAATCATGCAGAAGTCCTGGTTCATGTTTTGTCATATAAGGACATGGATTACCCGGGAAAAGTAGCGTTATTATTCTGAAAGCTACCCATTTTCTCTGTGTAAGGACCTTAAATACAAAATTCACAGTGCAAATTCCATGATATGATAAATGATAAGTGAATGATAAGTCCATGAAGAAGGATGTTGAGGAGATTGATGTCTTCATCCTTGATGCAAGTTTCACCTTTGTGTTACAGCCAAAAAAGAATAAAGACTGAGTTACAAAGGAGGACGAGGACATCCAACTGTCACATTGTTTATGAAGAGCAGAATGTTCGTGAGGTCTGCTGAATTTCAGGAAGAAAACACTGTTTTTGTTTAAATTTCTTTCTTCAATGTTCACATAATGTTCAGACATTTTGAATTTGTCTATGTTTACTATAAAAGACTGAGTTACAAGGAGGAGGAGGACATCCAACTGTCCCATTGTTTAGAAAGAACAGAGTTTTCTTGAGGTCTGCTGTATTTCAGGAAGAAAACTTCTGTCTTCAATGTTCAAAAAAAAAATCAGACATTTTGAATTTGTCTGTTTACTATAAAAGACTGAGTTACAAGGAGGAGGAGGACATCCAACTGTCACATTGTTTAGTAAGAGCAGAGTTTTCTTGAGGTCTACTGTATTTCAGGAAGAAAACAATGTTTTTGTTGAAACTTCTGTATTCAATGTTCACATAAAATTGAGATATTTTGAATTTGTGTCTTTTTAATATAAAGGACTGAGTTACAAAGGAGGAGGAGGACACCCAAATGTGACATGGTTGAGGACAATCAGAGTCTTCTTGAGGTTGTGCTTCAGTATTTTGAATAGTTGGGTCCCTGTGAGTCTTCTGTTCAAGTTTAGGCCATTTGGAGCTGAAATCAATGTTTTTTACATTATAGGATCTTAAGGATAGATGCTGGGTGCTGTAGCCTTTATATACTGAGAAGTTGGTCCAAATGACCTTCTGAAATTTGGGGTCAAATTTAGGTGACTTCCTGTTGTGGTAGACAGGCAAATCATGGATCCTAGTGTTCAGGTATACCTCAGCTTTACAGCAAAAGTGACAGCAAGTCAATCTACCCATATTTGTTTGAATTGGCCGGAGCTCAAATCAGTGTTTTCTACATTAAAGTATCTTAAGTGTAGATGTTGGGTGTTTTAGCCTTAATATACTGAGATGTTGGGTGTGACCCAACATCTACATACAAGCCCCTTGTACTCGTGAATAGTGTCCATACGGAGATGTTGGGTCACATGCTATCACCCTACGGGGATGTTGGGCTTCATAGGCCCCTTGCACTCGTGAATAGGGTCCATATGGAGATGTTGGGTCACACGCAATGACTATACTGAGATGTTGGGCATCATACTGAGATATTGGGTGTGACCCAACATCTACCTACAAGCCCCTTGCATTCGTGAATAGTGTCCATACGGAGATGTTGGGTCACATACCATCACCCCACGGGGATGTTGGGCTTCATAGGCCCCTTGCACTCGTGAATAGGGTCCATATGGAGATGTTGGGTCACATGCAATGACTATACTGAGATGTTGGGCATCATACTGAGATGTTGGGTGTGACCCAACATCTACCTACAAGCCCCTTGCACTCGTGAATAGGGTCCATATGGAGATGTTGGGTCACATGCAATGACTATACTGAGATGTTGGGCATCATACTGAGATGTTGGGTGTGACCCAACATCTACCTACAAGCCCCTTGCACTCGTGAATAGTGTCCATACGGAGATGTTGGGTCACATGCCATCACCCCACGGGGATGTTGGGCTTCATAGGCCCCTTGCACTCGTGAATAGGGTCCATATGGAGATGTTGGGTCACATGCAATGACTATACTGAGATGTTGGGCGTCATACTGAGATGTTGGGTGTGACCCAACATCTACCTACAAGCCCCTTGCACTCGTGAATAGGGTCCATATGGAGATGTTGGGTCACATGCAATGACTATACTGAGATGTTGGGCGTCATACTGAGATGTTGGGTGTGACCCAACATCTACCTACAAGCCCCTTGCACTCGTGAATAGGGTCCATATGGAGATGTTGGGTCACATGCAATGACTATACTGAGATGTTGGGCGTCATACTGAGATGTTGGGTGTGACCCAACATCTACCTACAAGCCCCTTGCACTCGTGAATAGGGTCCATATGGAGATGTTGGGTCACATGCAATGACTATACTGAGATGTTGGGCGTCATACTGAGATGTTGGGTGTGACCCAACATCTACCTACAGGCCCCTAATTACCTAAATTGTCAAACCTGCAACAGTTTGTGTTTACACAAGGCAATAATTGATAAGACACATCTTGATTACCCACAAGGAAAGAGCTGGTGGCATGCTACATGATGGTGGTGGCAAAGCAACATGGTGAGGCCAGTGATCTGCAGCATCCTACTTGACTGAACACACGGGAGGACTGAGTAAGGCCCAAGACATCCAAGACCATATTTAAGTGCACACAAGGCACTGCTGACCTTGACTGAAGTTGGATGTTGAATAAAGTTGGCTCTTGAGTGA
>NC_133233.1:22597217-22599717 GCF_040436345.1 Pagrus major
TTTTGGTGAATATTTTAAAGAAAAAAGTGGCCATTTTTCATGAAAACCTCAGCCCATTTTTTCAATAGCTTCCAGGTCTTTGGACCGATTGACTCGAAATCGCTCCCAAATGTGGTCCTATACTGGCTGAACGAGACACAGCAGTTCCCATTGGATTCCGGTGAAATTTGTATTTTTGGTGAATATTTTAGTGAAAAGGTACAATGTTTCATGAGACTGCCTTAAGGCTGGGGCTAGGGTTAGGGTTAGGGTTAGGGTTAGGGTTAGGGCTAGGGTTAGGGTTAGGGTTAGGGTTACGGTCGTCTTTTGACCGAATGACTCGAAATTCGGCACGAATGTGGTCCTCTGCTGGCTGAACGAGGGAGAGCAGGTCCCATTGGATTCCGTTGAAATTTGTATTTTTGGTGAATTTTTTAAAGAAAAAAGTGGCCATTTTTCATGAAAACCTCAGCCCATTTTTTCAATAGCTTCCAGGTCTTTGGACCGATTGACTCGAAATCGCTCCCAAATGTGGTCCTATACTGGCTGAACGAGACACAGCTGTTCCCATTGGATTCCGTTGAAATTTGTATTTTTGGTGAATATTTTAAAGAAAAAAGTGGCCATTTTTCATGAAAACCTCAGCCCATTTTTTCAATAGCTTCCAGGTCTTTGGACCGATTGACTCGAAATCGCTCCCAAATGTGGTCCTATACTGGCTGAACGAGACACACCAGTTCCCATTGGATTCCGGTGAAATTTGTATTTTTGGTGAATATTTTAGTGAAAAGGTACAATGTTTCATGAGACTGCCTTAAGGCTGGGGCTAGGGTTAGGGTTAGGGTTAGGGTTAGGGTTAGGGTTAGGGCTAGGGTTAGGGTTAGGGTTAGGGTTACGGTCGTCTTTTGACCGAATGACTCGAAATTCGGCACGAATGTGGTCCTCTGCTGGCTGAACGAGGGAGAGCAGGTCCCATTGGATTCCGTTGAAATTTGTATTTTTGGTGAATATTTTAAAGAAAAAAGTGGCCATTTTTCATGAAAACCTCAGCCCATTTTTTCAATAGCTTCCAGGTCTTTGGACCGATTGACTCGAAATCGCTCCCAAATGTGGTCCTATACTGGCTGAACGAGACACAGCAGTTCCCATTGGATTCCGTTGAAATTTGTATTTTTGGTGAATATTTTAAAGAAAAAAGTGGCCATTTTTCATGAAAACCTCAGCCCATTTTTTCAATAGCTTCCAGGTCTTTGGACCGATTGACTCGAAATCGCTCCCAAATGTGGTCCTATACTGGCTGAACGAGACACAGCAGTTCCCATTGGATTCCGGTGAAATTTGTATTTTTGGTGAATATTTTAGTGAAAAGGTACAATGTTTCATGAGACTGCCTTAAGGCTGGGGCTAGGGTTAGGGTTAGGGTTAGGGTTAGGGTTAGGGCTAGGGTTAGGGTTACGGTCGTCTTTTGACCGAATGACTCGAAATTCGGCACGAATGTGGTCCTCTGCTGGCTGAACGAGGGAGAGCAGGTCCCATTGGATTCCGTTGAAATTTGTATTTTTGGTGAATTTTTTAAAGAAAAAAGTGGCCATTTTTCATGAAAACCTCAGCCCATTTTTTCAATAGCTTCCAGGTCTTTGGACCGATTGACTCGAAATCGCTCCCAAATGTGGTCCTATACTGGCTGAACGAGACACAGCTGTTCCCATTGGATTCCGTTGAAATTTGTATTTTTGGTGAATATTTTAAAGAAAAAAGTGGCCATTTTTCATGAAAACCTCAGCCCATTTTTTCAATAGCTTCCAGGTCTTTGGACCGATTGACTCGAAATCGCTCCCAAATGTGGTCCTATACTGGCTGAACGAGACACACCAGTTCCCATTGGATTCCGGTGAAATTTGTATTTTTGGTGAATATTTTAGTGAAAAGGTACAATGTTTCATGAGACTGACTTAAGGCTGGGGCTAGGGTTAGGGTTAGGGTTAGGGTTAGGGTTAGGGCTAGGGTTAGGGTTAGGGTTAGGGTTACGGTCGTCTTTTGACCGAATGACTCGAAATTCGGCACGAATGTGGTCCTCTGCTGGCTGAACGAGGGAGAGCAGTTCCCATTGGATTCCGTTGAAATTTGTATTTTTGGTGAATTTTTTAAAGAAAAAAGTGGCCATTTTTCATGAAAACCTCAGCCCATTTTTTCAATAGCTTCCAGGTCTTTGGACCGATTGACTCGAAATCGCTCCCAAATGTGGTCCTATACTGGCTGAACGAGACACAGCAGTTCCCATTGGATTCCGGTGAAATTTGTATTTTTGGTGAATATTTTAGTGAAAAGGTACAATGTTTCATGAGACTGACTTAAGGCTGGGGCTAGGGTTAGGGTTAGGTTTAGGGTTAGGGCTAGGGTTAGGGTTAGGGTTAGGGTTAGGGTTAGGGTTAGGGCTAGGGTTAGGGTTAGGGTTACGGTCGTCTTTTGACCGAATGACTCGAAATTCGGCACGAATGTGGTCCTCTGCTGGCTGAACGAG
>NC_133233.1:22612217-22614717 GCF_040436345.1 Pagrus major
CTGGCTGAACGAGACACAGCAGTTCCCATTGGATTCCGGTGAAATTTGTATTTTTGGTGAATATTTTAGTGAAAAGGTACAATGTTTCATGAGACTGCCTTAAGGCTGGGGCTAGGGTTAGGGTTTGGGTTAGGGTTAGGGTTAGGGTTAGGGTTAGGGCTAGGGTTAGGGTTAGGGTTAGGGTTAGGGTTACTGTCGTCTTTTGACCGAATGACTCGAAATTCGGCACGAATGTGGTCCTCTGCTGGCTGAACGAGGGAGAGCAGGTCCCATTGGATTCCGTTGAAATTTGTATTTTTGGTGAATTTTTTAAAGAAAAAAGTGGCCATTTTTCATGAAAACCTCAGCCCATTTTTTCAATAGCTTCCAGGTCTTTGGACCGATTGACTCGAAATCGCTCCCAAATGTGGTCCTATACTGGCTGAACGAGACACAGCAGTTCCCATTGGATTCCGGTGAAATTTGTATTTTTGGTGAATATTTTAGTGAAAAGGTACAATGTTTCATGAGACTGCCTTAAGGCTGGGGCTAGGGTTAGGGTTAGGGTTAGGGTTAGGGTTAGGGCTAGGGTTAGGGTTAGGGTTAGGGTTACGGTCGTCTTTTGACCGAATGACTCGAAATTTGGCACGAATGTGGTCCTCTGCTGGCTGAACGAGGGAGAGCAGTTCCCATTGGATTCCGTTGAAATTTGTATTTTTGGTGAATATTTTAAAGAAAAAAGTGGCCATTTTTCATGAAAACCTCAGCCCATTTTTTCAATAGCTTCCAGGTCTTTGGACCGATTGACTCGAAATCGCTCCCAAATGTGGTCCTATACTGGCTGAACGAGACACAGCAGTTCCCATTGGATTCCGTTGAAATTTGTATTTTTGGTGAATATTTTAAAGAAAAAAGTGGCCATTTTTCATGAAAACCTCAGCCCATTTTTTCAATAGCTTCCAGGTCTTTGGACCGATTGACTCGAAATCGCTCCCAAATGTGGTCCTATACTGGCTGAACGAGACACAGCAGTTCCCATTGGATTCCGGTGAAATTTGTATTTTTGGTGAATATTTTAGTGAAAAGGTACAATGTTTCATGAGACTGCCTTAAGGCTGGGGCTAGGGTTAGGGTTAGGGCTAGGGTTAGGGTTAGGGTTAGGGTTACGGTCGTCTTTTGACCGAATGACTCGAAATTCGGCACGAATGTGGTCCTCTGCTGGCTGAACGAGGGAGAGCAGGTCCCATTGGATTCCGTTGAAATTTGTATTTTTGGTGAATTTTTTAAAGAAAAAAGTGGCCATTTTTCATGAAAACCTCAGCCCATTTTTTCAATAGCTTCCAGGTCTTTGGACCGATTGACTCGAAATCGCTCCCAAATGTGGTCCTATACTGGCTGAACGAGACACAGCTGTTCCCATTGGATTCCGTTGAAATTTGTATTTTTGGTGAATATTTTAAAGAAAAAAGTGGCCATTTTTCATGAAAACCTCAGCCCATTTTTTCAATAGCTTCCAGGTCTTTGGACCGATTGACTCGAAATCGCTCCCAAATGTGGTCCTATACTGGCTGAACGAGACACAGCAGTTCCCATTGGATTCCGGTGAAATTTGTATATTTGGTGAATATTTTAGTGAAAAGGTACAATTTTTCATGAGACTGCCTTAAGGCTGGGGCTAGGGTTAGGGTTAGGGTTAGGGTTAGGGTTAGGGCTAAGGGTTAGGGTTAGGGTTAGGGTTACGGTCGTCTTTTGACCGAATGTCTCGAAATTCGGCACGAATGTGGTCCTCTGCTGGCTGAACGAGGGAGAGCAGTTCCCATTGGATTCCGGTGAAATTTGTATTTTTGGTGAATTTTTTAAAGAAAAAAGTGGCCATTTTTCATGAAAACCTCAGCCCATTTTTTCAATAGCTTCCAGGTCTTTGGACCGATTGACTCGAAATCGCTCCCAAATGTGGTCCTATACTGGCTGAACGAGACACACCAGTTCCCATTGGATTCCGGTGAAATTTGTATTTTTGGTGAATATTTTAGTGAAAAGGTACAATGTTTCATGAGACTGACTTAAGGCTGGGGCTAGGGTTAGGGTTAGGGTTAGGGTTAGGGTTAGGGTTAGGGCTAGGGTTAGGGTTAGGGTTAGGGTTACGGTCGTCTTTTGACCGAATGACTCGAAATTTGGCACGAATGTGGTCCTCTGCTGGCTGAACGAGGGAGAGCAGTTCCCATTGGATTCCGTTGAAATTTGTATTTTTGGTGAATTTTTTAAAGAAAAAAGTGGCCATTTTTCATGAAAACCTCAGCCCATTTTTTCAATAGCTTCCAGGTCTTTGGACCGATTGACTCGAAATCGCTCCCAAATGTGGTCCTATACTGGCTGAACGAGACACACCAGTTCCCATTGGATTCCGGTGAAATTTGTATTTTTGGTGAATATTTTAGTGAAAAGGTACAATTTTTCATGAGACTGCCTTAAGGCTGGGGCTAGGGTTAGGGTTAGGGTTAGGGTTAGGGTTAGGGTTAGG